>NC_079240.1:2340000-2342500 GCF_027921745.1 Schizosaccharomyces osmophilus | reverse complement strand
TATATCTTTTTCTTTTTATCTTTTCTTTTTCTTTTTTTCCTCTTTTTCCCCCTTTTCTCCCTTTCCTCTTCTCTTTCCTCCTAATCCTCCCTCCTTTCTTCTATCATCTTTGCTAGTCACTTGGTACTACTTGATCAACTCAAATATTGATCCTTCCATTTGCTTGATTTTCGACCATTTCAAAACACATATCAACTTCTTTTTTTAAATTATTTTCATATATTTTTTGTTTTTCTCTCAAACCTTTGTTTTCCCCCTTTTTTTCACACTCCTTCTTGAAACCTGCATTACCCTTACCCTCTGTCAGCACATTGTTTGCTGTTTCTCTGTGTCTAGGCGCATTCAAATTCAAAGACTTACAACAAGTAAAAATAGAGCTTTTATTTTATACTTTTTTTAAACCCCTTTTCTCTAGATTCTCCTACATCTTTGGAAAACCATTCTTTTCCATACACTACCTATTTCAAATCATTCTATCTATGTGGATTCATGCTTTTTCTGTACGGGTTTTTGTTTTTCTTGTTTTCGAGCTTATTCTCGCCTTTTTGCTTTTTGACTGGTTTCTCTTGTCTTGTTTTTTGGTTTTCCTTTTTTCCGATTGCTTGTTTTGTTTTCTTTTGCACATTTACGACATCAAAGTAACAAAGCCAGCCACATATGCTCGCTTTTTTCTTTTTCTGTTACTTGCTTTTTCCCGGTTTTTCCTTTTTCCGCTACTTTGTTTCCTAATTGTTCCCTATTTCCTTCCGAATGCCAGCCACCTCTGCAAATTTCACGTTCCGTCCGTTACCTTTGTTCCTTGGAAAATTTTCATGTTTTCTCCTTGTTACCGCAAAGACATCATACTTCGGACTATTCATTTCTTTTCTTTTTTCCTAAACATCTTATTGGCTTTCCGTTTTCCATATATATATATATATATCCAGGGTCCGCATCCTTTTCCTGCTTCTTGATTTTTCCCTTTTCCCCTCCCCCGAATGCTTGCCCAATCTCTGTCCTCTCCTCTTGAATCCTTTGGCTGAGTTTAGTTTCGTTTACGTTCCTTTTCTTTTCTGTGATGGCTGACTGATTGAGTTTTTTAACTTTTTCCATGCCAAACAATGTCCAATCCAAATAACCCAAAGCCAGAAAGTCAAAAACCATATCCAAACCCTTGTTTTGTTGTTTTCAAAGTTCCAAGTAACCCAAAGGGTACCCCCGAATGTTGTAATTTTCACCAATCTTCAACATTCAACCTTCAGCCTTCAGCCTTTGGAGTCCTGCCTGGACCTGAACCCTAACTGAACCTTGACCATTACCCAACCCTACAACAACAACCCGAATGTAACCAAGTAACCCTAAGTGTAACCCGGATCTATCTATATATCTATATATCTATGTATCTATGGCTTTAAAAGTCTTTCCCCCTCGCTCGGATGTAACCAAGTGGAACCCAGATGGAACCTAAGGTTTTTGGTTTTGGTTTTGGTTTTGGCTTTGGCTTTGGCTTTTTTGTGTTATGTCAAATGGATATGGATGAAATAAAGAGAATGTACTAGAGGCTGCTACGCTACAAGGTGTTACCAGATGGAGCCTTTTGGTATGATAGAGGAAGGAGATTGTCAAAGCAAGCATTTTTTTTATATTTATTTATTTATTTTATTTATTTATTTAGATAGTTTATTTTAGCTATTAGCTATAAGCTGTTAGGTATCATGTTTTAGTTTAACTTTTTACTTTTATTGATTCATCTTGTTATCATGCGTTTCCAATGTACCTTACCTATGTACTTTTGGCCTATCCTATGATCCATCCATCCATCTATCCAATTATCTATTTGTAGGGGTTTTTTTCCCTTTATTCCTCATTCTCTCAACTCAAACTCAACTCAACTCAAACTTGGATCGAAACCTAACCTACCCTAACCTACCCTAAGTATATATTACTTATTTCTATTTCTATTTCTATTTATATTAGCATTAAGTTTTCATATGTATTTATTTTTATATTTACACTTGCACTTACATTTCCATTTCCATTTGTTTGTCTCCCTTTTTACGTATCCACTTGTTTTCTACTACCGTAATATCCACATTAGCTACTAAAGATTTTCATCCAACAGTAAAATATAATAAAATAGCAATATTTTATTCTCTCTAAACTCGTTTTAACAATCCTTGATTTTGATTTTTTGGGGATCCTTGGACCCATTTATCAACGGTCTCTGTGTACTTTTGTGAAATGACATTTACGAGTCTACTGATGTTTGCTTTCTTTTTTTTATACAAAACTACGTTCGGGCGCGTAAACGTTTCTCTACTTTTCTCTACGTTAGTTTGTGTTGTCTATTTTATATTATTTTATTTTATTTCACTTTACTTTACTTTACTTTACCTTCTAGGGTTTTGTTTGTTTGGTCTTGTTCTGGGTGAGTCTAAGTCTGGGTGCTTTTTGCACACAAAGTTCCAGGTCAGTATAGCAAACAGGTTTACTTACGTTACATTAGGTTAGGTTAGGGTTT